>NC_133620.1:363971093-364018820 GCF_048593235.1 Sminthopsis crassicaudata
GTTAAAGTTGCTTTTACTTCCACCTGTTACCTTGTCTTGCTATCATTTAATCTATTCTTTCTCCAAGGATCCCTCCTTCATCTTCTCCCCCATCTTCTCCCTCCCTCTTTATCCTATTCCCAGTAATCTACATCCCCTTCTGTACCCCCATTCTATTTCCTCTACCTCTCATTTTTTATTAATTTATATGTATACGTATATTATATATATAGTATATTTATTAACTCTTTAACCTTCCAACATGAGGAGGATTCCAAAACAACCAGCCCTCCT
Source organism: Sminthopsis crassicaudata (assembly GCF_048593235.1). Lineage (NCBI taxonomy): Eukaryota > Metazoa > Chordata > Mammalia > Dasyuromorphia > Dasyuridae > Sminthopsis > Sminthopsis crassicaudata. The sequence goes on from NC_133620.1 coordinate 363,971,367, forward strand.
TCTCCATCTAATTTTTCTGTCTTAGTTCTTGCTCCCTACCTCATTCTTATAACATACTCATATATAACATAACATACATAACATACATATATATAACATAACATATATAACATAGGTTATTTCCTATATGGTTTTGTTTTTTGAAATCACATCATACTCAACTATATCTCAATCTTTCTTTTGAACTCTCCAATCACTAATGACAATCTTAGGCATATGGTTTACAATTCCACATATAAAACATTAGCAGCTTACCCTTATTGAATCTCTTTAAATTAGTCTTTAATGTTTACCTTATATTTGTCTTGGATATTTTATATATTAAATTTTTTTTATTATGTTCAGGTCTTTTTGCAGCAAAATCCTGAAAATTTTGCTATTCATTGAATATTCTTTTTTCCATTCATGATTATTCTTAACTTTTCTGGGTATGATATTTTCAGCAGCAACCTAGTTCTTTTGCTCTTCAATATATAGTGTTCCAAGATCTGTGGTCTTTTAATATAGCCTCTGTTAGGTCTTGGGTGATTCTAATTGTGGATTCAGTGGTATTTGAATTGTTTTTTTTCTTGTTCCTTGTACTATTATCTGTCTTTTGTTTTCAAAGAGAACTAATAACATCCCATTGTTGGGGTTGAAGTGATGTCTTGACTTGAGTATGAAGCAGATTTAAGTGAGACAAAGTTAGGCAAAGTCATCAGCTTTACTTTCTCTTTCAGAGTAATTGAAGTCCAATGGTAAACCAAAACTGGTGATCCCAGGTCTGGGATGGAGTAGGTGACTGGCATTTTTGATGTCTGACTAAGCTCAAAGCATTCCACTTCTGCTTCAGTTGCCTTCATGGTTGTTGCAACAAATTATTCTCATCCACTCATTTGGCAAAGGAAAGTCTTCACATGTTTGGGGCAGACAACCCTCAACTGACTGGTGGGTTTGAGGTCTGTCAGTTACCTCAGTCTAGTTTAGCTCATCTGCTGAGATGGGTATGGCTATTTTACATGCTACAGCTTCTTGGAATGACAGGTGAGAATAAGTGAAAAGATATATACAGAATTTATGGAAGATAATCTTAGAAGAAAAAGACATTAGAATCTGGGCAGGGGATCAAGACAGGGCACCTGCAGAAGATGAGATTTGAACTGAGACTTGAAGCTAGAGAAACCAAAAAATAAAGGTGAGAATGAAGAACATTCCAGATATTGAGGATGGCCAGTATATAATCATGGATGATATAGGTGAAGTGTTGTGTGCAAAGAATGAAGAACAGACCAATCCTGCTGAGTTATAACATTTGCAGGGGAAAATAAAACATAATGGCCTAGGAAGTAGGCAATGGCCAGGTCTGGACTAGATCTCTGAGATCCTTTCCTGCTCTGTACCCATGACTTTGTGATCTTATATATGTGACTTAATTGGATAATTTGCTTAGCCTTTTTAAGACTTACTTTTCTTAGCCATAAATATAGAAGTTAGATTGGACAAGATAGTCTCTAAGGTTTCTACAAGTTCCAATATTCTGTGAGTTTTCCATTAGCTTTGTTGTGCCTTTAGGTATCAAGAAGGGACCAAGTCAAGCAAGCCACACCCTGTCACCATGGCAACATTATCCCCTTTATGACTTTATTAACTTTTCAGCTCAGAGGAAGATCACTCTTTCCAAGGGTTTTTCTTTGCCTTCCCATATCATGCAATCTGCCTAAGGAATATAACCGATTAAAGTTGTTTTCCTGTCATTTTGTGACTAGTGGAAATGCCTGAGGCTTGCATCCTCCTCTCTGACAGGAAATGACCTTCTGACTGGGTCTGATGTTTATGAAGCTTTAAATGGCTTAAATCTCCTTGGATTAGTGACATCTGACCAATTTTTTATTTTTTTTAAAGTCATTTAAAAATTATTACCAGTAACCACTGGCAAATTAAATTAACATGCAAAATTAACAAGTAAATCTCCTGTCAACATTTAGCAATTCAAAGTCAAAGGTTTTAGAGTTGGAATGGATTTTTTAGGTCATCTAATTTTTTTTTTCCCTTCCACCTCCTATCATTTTGCTGATGAGGAAGTTAAGGTCTGTTAAAGTGATGTAATTGCCCAATTTCAAATAGGTAATATTACAAAACTGACTTTGAACTTAGATTCCATAATTTCTAATTCTTCCTGTTTCCACTACATCACTACAAATAAATTAGTAAATAAATGAGTAAATAAAAACCATGCAAAAATGCATTTTTAAGAAATCATAGTAAATTTTGATTATACCTTTTCTCCATCCCTAAGAATTCTCTTGTAACAATGAAAATGGGCAAGCAAAAATATCTCAAACAGTGACTGTTTCTGACAACACATACAACATTTTACCTTAGTGGCCTCCCTCCTCTCTGATGAGAAAATGGAGATATATTTCATTGTCAATGCATTATAATCATTGAGTAGATTGTTCTTGTAGTTTTTATTTATTTTACTCTGCATCAGTTCATACAAATCTTATGTTTCTCTGAATTCTCATGTGTGTAATTTCCTATTACACAGTAATAGTTCAGTAGTCATATACCATAGTTTGTTTAGCCATTTCCCAATCAACAAATATATACCTTTCTTCCTATCTTTTTTAATATCATAAAATGTGCCATGAATATTTAATTCGATATTGGAACTTTTTTCTGTCTTTGATCTCTTGGAGTGTAAATATACCTAACAGTGTGGTTATTAGGTCTAAGAGTATAAATATCTTATTCTCTTTGGATGTCCAAAATGATTAGGCCAAACTATAGTCTTACTAGTATCTATTTTCCTAACACTATTTTCTAACACTTTTCTAAAATTTAATCTTTCTGTTTTTTATCTTCTCTGCCAATTTTCTCAGTGTAAGTTAAATGTCAGTTTTAAAATTTGTATTCTTGTTGAAAGGACTGTGGGAAAACTGGAACACTAATGCGATTGTTGTTGGAGTTGTGAACTGATCCAGTTATTCTGGAGAGCAATTTGAAACTATACTCAAAGGGTTATCAAATTGTGCATACCTTTTGATCCAGCAAAGTCTCTACTGGGCCTGTATCCTAAGGAGATGATACAAAAGGGAAAAGGATCCACATGTGCAAAAATGTTTGTAGCAGCCATTTTTGAAGTGGCAAGGAACTGGAAACTGAGTAGATGCCCATCAGCTGGAGAATGGCTGAATAAGTTACGGTATATGAATGTTATGGAATATTATTGTTCTATAAGAAATGACCAGCAGGATGATATCAGAGAGGCCTAGAGAGACTTACATGAATTGATGCTAAGTGAAATGAGCAGAACCAGGAGATCATTGTACATGGCAACAGCACAATTATATCATTTCTGATGGATGTGATGGATTCAACAGTGAGGTTATTCAATCCAGTTCCAATGATCTTGTGATGAAGAGAGCCAGCTACATCTAGAGACTGGACTATAGGGACTGAGTGTGAATCACAACATAGCATTTTCACTTTTTTTGTTGCTTACATTTCATTTTCTTTCTCTCTTTCTTCCCTTTTTGATTTGATTTTTTTTCTTGTGAAGCATGACAATTGTGGAAATGTATATAGAAGAATTGAACATGTTTAGCATATATTGGATTACTTGACATCTAAGGGAGAAGTGGGATGGATAGGAGGGAGAAAAAAATTGGAACACAAGGTTTTGCAAGGGTAAATTTTGAAAACTATGCATGCATTTTGAAGATACAAACTTAAAAAAAAACAAAAAAATTGTATTTTTTATTATTGTGTATTTAGAGAATATTTTCACATGATATTTGAGAGTTTGTAATTCTCCTTTTAAAGACTGATAATTTATCTATTAAAGAAAAATGTATTAATCTTATATATTTGTATTATTTCTCTAGATATCTTGGATATGAAACTTTCATCAGTAATATTTGACATACTTTTCTCATGCTATATCTTCTTTTCTTATCTTACCTGCATTGCTTGTATTAATACAAAACTTTTTAATTTTATGTAATTTCAATTGCCTATTTTGTCTTTTATTATCATCTCTATCTCTTATTTCATTGTCTTACCTTCTGGCCATAGTTGAAAAATGGTATCTCTTTCACTTTTGTTTAAAAAAATGATGTGGCCTTTTAATTTCAGGTACTGAATCAATTTTTAAGTTAATTAACTCTGCAGTATAAGATGTTGGTCTAAATCTAATTTTTATTTACCAAACTGTTTCCCAGTTTTCCCATCATATATTTTAAAATAAGGAATTTTTATCCCAGTTATTTATTTTCCATTATTCCTATTATAAATGTTTATAAGTATGTTTATTCAATGCCTGTGTATATCTTAATAGATTGCTTACCTGATAAATATTTTGCAGTTACTTTGAATGATATTTTTCTTAATATCATTTCCTCCTGATTTTTCCTAATACTGTGTAGAAATGCTGATCTGAACATTTTATTTTGTCCCCTGCTATTTTACTGAAACTCTTAATCTTTTAATGACTTGGTGATTTTCTTTCATAACCTTTGGTGATTATCTAAGGCAATGAGTAACCTCCACATTTTAAAATTACATTAAAAAGTTTTAAGCATTTGCCCCACCTAATATGTATATACATAGTCTTTATTTATTTATGTTACATAATGTCTTACTATGCTAATATACATATATACATAATATTACATATAATATAATATACATACTATGAAACTTAAGTGAAATAAGATAATGATAAGTGAAGTAAGATAATGATATCACATAGTGGAGAACTGCCTTTGTTTCCCCATATTACATAAATATGAAATAACATTTAATTTTAAAGGTAACAGGAAGATACTGAAATGTATTGATTGAGGTGAGTTGACATGATCAGATTATAGTTTAGGAAAATCTCTAGGGCATCGATACAGAGAATGGATTAGAGGGGGGAGATAGTTCGAGTAAGAAGATCAGTTAGGAAATTACTGCAATAGTACAGGTAAAAAGTATTAAAGGGCAGAACTGAGGTAATAGCCATATGAGTTGAGTAGGAGAGAGATACGAGAGGTATTTGGGAAAGAGATGTCATATGACTTGGCCACTGATAGAATATAGGGAGTTAGAATATCAGAAGCTAGAAATGACATAAAGAAGATGTGACAGTTTGCATAGTAGAGGGAGAGAGGTTGGATTAGAGGAGTGTTGGAGGTTAAAGTTAGGCATTGTTGGATCAGAGACAAAGATGGGACACAACCTATCTTTCTATCTTCCAGTTGATTGATCACACTTTTCATGTCATGTCATATTGTTCCAGTTGGTCTTGCCTCAGTTTTGGAGATCACTGTTCTAGCATTTTCTAAGTAAACCATTTGTCTCTTCTTTGTTGAAGTTCATACCTTTATTTTTGAAAAACTTATTTGTTCTGTGTCTCTTCCCAAATTTCCTTTTATATGCATGAAATTCTAGCAATGTTTCTACTGTTGTTCTTGCTCTTTCAATTTTGTATAGAGTGCTTGTGTTGCTTATGTAGGTTTTATATATAGATATATATATATGTATATATATGTATATATATATATATGTTCATATTGGTTGTCTAAATATGGATTGTGCAAAGGTATCAATAGCTAGTTTTGGAATTGTACCCATATCTCTCCAAGGGAAATTTTAATTCTTGCCTAGAGAGCAGAGAGAAAAAAGGTTATGATGTTGGCCACTTTCCTTTCCTGTAAAGAGACAAAGTTAACAAAATAGAATTATATCTACCTGTCCCCCTAAATATTGCTATTCTTTAAAAAATAGGATTTTAAAATATTTTAGACATTTTCCTGGTCTCTATCCCTTAAAAGGGAAGCCTTATCTCAAGCTTAGGTACTATATCTTGACTCCATCTTACCAAATGATAGTTACACCAAAGACCATCACAAATCAAGTCAAGTTAATAAGCATTATTAATTTACTATATGCCAATTACTGTGCAAAGTACTGGAAATTTTAAAAGACAAAAATAGTTCCTGTTTTCAGAGAATTCACCTAATAGGGATGACAACATGTAAACAATTATGTACAATGTATTTATTTATTTTTTCCTTTTTTTTAAATTAATTTTTATAATTATAACATTTTCTTTGGCAGTACATATGCATAGGTAATTTTTTTTACAACATTATCCCTTGTACTCCCTTCTGTTCTGAGTTTTTCCCCTCCTTCCTTCCATCCCCTCCCCTGGATGGTGGGCATTCCCATACATATTAAATATCTTATAGTATATCTTAAGTACAATATATATGTGCAGAACCGAATTTTTGTTGTTGTTGCAAATGAAGGATTGTATTCACAAGGTAAAAATAATCTGGGAAGAGAAACAAAACAAAACAAAAAAATAAAAACAATGCTCACAGTTTACACTCATTTCCCAGTGTTCCTTTTCTGGATGTAGCTGGTTCTGTCCATCATTAATCAATTGGAATTGGATTAGCTCTTCTCTATGTTGAAGAAATCCACTTCCATCAGAATACATCCTCATACAGTATTGTTGTTGAAGTGTATAATGATCCCCTAGTTCTACTCGTTTCACTCAGCATCAGTTGATATAAATCTCTCCAAGACTCTCTGTATTCCTCCTATTGATCATTTCTTACAGAACAATAATATTCCATAACATTCATATACCATAATTTACCCAACCATTCTCTAATTGATGGACATCCATTCATTTTCCAGTTTCTAGCCACTATGAAAAGGGCTGCCACAAACATTTTGGCACAATTATGTACAATTTATTAAGTGGGAGATAATTTCAGAGGGAAGGTTGAAACAAAAAAGGGGGATCAGGAAAGACTTTTTGCAGAAGGTGAAATTTTAGCTAAGACTTAGGGGAAATCAAGGAATCCAGGAGATAGAGATGAGGAAAGAGAGAATTCCAGGTATGGGGATAGTCAGTGAAATGCCTGGAGATAGACTATGTTTTTCAAGGAATAGCAAGAAGACCAGTGTCACTAGATAGGAGTAAATTATTTTAAAAGATTGGAAATGTGAGAAGGAGCTAGATTATGAAGGGCTTCAAATGCCAGAGAATTTTTAATTTTATCCTGGAAGTAGTAGAAGCCAGTAGAGTTTATTGATTTGGGGTATATATATGACATGGTCAGATCTGTACTAGGAAGATCACTGTGGTAGTTGAATGGATGGTGGATTGTATTGGCAAAAGACTTGGATTGGAAGACCAATCAAAAAACTTTTGCAGTAGTCTAGTACGAATTGATGAGGGCTTATACTATAGTATTATATAAGGATGAAGCTAAGAGATAAAAGAAGGGTGCATATATGAAAGATATTACAAAGGCAAATTCAACAACATTTGGCTTTTGATTACCAAATGACAGGGAGGAGCTTAATTCCTGAGGAGTTGAAGATGGAATTTGGGTTAGAAGCCTGAGTCGCTAAATGGATGGTGGTATTCTCAACAACAATATGGAAGCTAAGAAGAAAGATTTTGGAGGAAAGATAATGAATTCAGCCTCAGACATGTAGAATTTGTTCTTCTATTAGATTGTGAGTTTCCTGAGAACAAGGTTTCTCTTTTGCCTCTTTTTATATCCCTAGCATTTAGCACAGAGTTTGGCACAAAGTAGGCACGTAATAAATGTTTGCTGATTAATTGATTGATTGATTATTATGGCACAATAATTGAGGAGTCATCAAGAAAATGCCTTTCATTTATTTGAATGGACAATTCTTTTCTAACTTACAACCTTAAATACTTCCTGGGACTCCAAGAGATTGAATAACTTGCTCATGCCTATGAGGGTTATGTATATGTTCATACTGGTTATCTAAATGTGATTTGTGCAGAGGCATCAATAGATAGTTCAGGAATCTTACCCATACCTCTTCAAGGGAAATTTTAATTCCAACCTAGAGAGGAGAAGAAGAAGATATGAGTGAAGCTACAATGAGTGAAGCAGATGGTCACAACCAAGAAAAAGGATAGCAAAAATGTTTGTGGTCAGCTTCCTTCACCAGTTACAGCTCTTATAAACTTGAGATCTGGAAGTCTATGAATATTAGTTCAAACACCAAGCTTTTAAGGAGTCAACACCACCAACTCATTTTGTCTAGCTAACCTAAATCAGATCCCACTCACTCCCTCATTCTTTTCCCCCAACCCAGTTCAATTCTACCAAACTTTTGCTTTTCTCTAGAATGAGAAATTGTTCTCTAGATCTCCCTCTATAAATTTTAAATAGAATGTACATACAACTTAATATTTCTGTGAACCAACAATCTTACAATATTTACTGGCTTAGAAACAAAAAATAAACCTTTGAAACAAAAGTTTCAAGCCCAGAGGAAATCATCAAGTTCAAAGTGAGTCACTGACCCTTCATGTAATCATTCTCTCTAGAGAGAAGGAAATGGAAAGTATCAACAGCATGGAGTTCATCCAAGACAGGTTGACATTCTCTTCATACTCATCTCTCTGGATCAGGACTCCTCATAGCTGTGCTTGAAAGCTGCTTCACAAGATCAAGTTGGATACTCTGAGAAGATTGCCTCATCAAGTCTGAAACCTTTTGGAGAATAGACAACAAAGAAAAAGAAAATGTTCATTAGTATCAGTTTCTCCCACTCTCATCCCCCCCCAACTCCTCTTTTCAAGCTAAGACTTTTGTCAAAGCTCCAAGTAGTGGTAGGCTACAGTCACATCTAGGGAACAGCAAGTAAATCAAAGTTTGGTCAGATAACATAACTGGAACTAGAAGTCTTAGAGATCCTTTATTCTGACTCCCTCATTTTTTTAATAGGAGGAAACCAAGGTCCAGAGAGAAGTGACTTACTTAAGTCACTCAACAAATAATTGTTGAAGAGGCAACTCATTCTCAAGCCTGAAGAACTTTGAGTCAAATGCATGATATGGGAAACCCTGGTAAAAGACCCACCAGCATGGCATGTCTGAATCAAAAAAGGTACTCTGTTCTATTAGTGAAGCAGAATTGCAGTAGCTCTAAAGAAATGTGAGATCTATAAATCGAAAGACATCTCTACTTCAAATGTTCATGTGGACTATTTGTGCCTGACCTGTTATAGAGCCTTCCAAGTTCCTATTGGTCCAATCGGCCACAGGACATCCTGTACCTTGACCCACAACATGGTGATATTATTTTTGTCCTCTTTAAGAATGAAGAACATCAACCAATTCTGGTCTTCCAATTTGCAATCCTAAGAATTTTCCACTGTCCTACTGCCCAGAGAGACTAATCACCAAAACCAAAAACTAGCTGTTAAGAACCACCCTAATAATGTTCCATAAAAATATCATAGTTTGTATTTCTGTTCAATGTGTTCATTTCTTATTTTGTAGGCAATGTGTATTACTTGAAACTGACATCAAATTACACTTAATTTATCCACAGCTGTGAGGCAGAGGTTGGGTGGGAATTTGAGAAAAATCCTCCCCCCTCTTCTGGTCAGTCAATTAGTCAGTCAGCCTTTAGCACTTAATAAGGGGACCTAGAGTAGAATATAAGTCATTACTTCTCCCTTTTACAAGGACATGAATTATTCAGTAAAGAGCTAAATCCATTTTTATTGCAGCCTCAAATTTATGGAAGTAGGATTGGGTTGGGTCTTTTTCAATTATTCTTCTTTTTTTCCCCATTCACTGTTCACTCAAGCAACAGGGGGGAAGCATCTCCTCCTTTGTGTCCCACTACCCCACTGGAAAAGGTCCCCTGTTAGGTGGTGTAAATAGGAAAGGGACCACTGCCTTCCATAGCAAACACTGTCACTTATCCATATGCCTTTCACATCTGTCATGAATACTGATGAACCTGTACCTCTGCTGCCTCAGAAACTAGCAAACTATCCTCTTAAGAAGAGAAATAAAATATTCACCCTTTTGTGATGATCTTAATGTCAACTGTTAGAGGCTTTAAAAAATGTTAGTGATCTATTCAATGCATTGGCCACTTCTGAAGTCTGACCTTAACAAGAAAGGTGGATAAGGAAGTTATTTCTGGAAGGAAGAAAGAGAAAAGAAGGCAGATAAGTAGATGGGGCTGGTTAGTTCTAATGAGAACACTGTACAAGTGATAAGGTTGGATCCACTTTCCCAGAGGGACTACATTTTTCCTTAGGGACTTCTGGATACTCATTGGTTTTTTGCAAAGCACTTAATGCACAGGGGAAAGGGCTTCAAGAAACATCTGGGGAAAAGGAACTTCATATTAGTCTGAGGAGCTCACTTCACTTTTGAAAAATCTGACCTTACAAAAATGGCACTGCGAATTGTCCAACAACTGGTCCAAAGCAAATTAGAAGTAAATCAAGAATGTGCTTAAGATGGTGATATCTTTTAACTCAGAGATCCTACTTCTTAATAGATAAGGAGAGCAAAGATCTTCCTAGTCCATATAGATCAAAATGTTCATAGTACTACTTTTTGTGGTAGCAAATATCTAGAAATAAAGTAACTGTACAACAATTGGGAAAAGCTAAACATATTGGGGTATGTGGGTACAATGCTTTCTCCAGTTCATTTTATAAATTAGCAACTTTGGCAAACAGGATTACGTGACTTGCCCAGGATCATACATACATAAGAAAAGTCCAAAGGTCTGAAGTTGGATTAGAACTTATGAAGAGAAATCTTGCTGATTCTAAGAAAGAAAGGAAGAAAGCAAGCAAGAAATAAAGTTAGAGAAAAGAAAAAAAAAGATAGTCCTTACTCTCAAAAAGCTTATAGTTTAAAAAGGGAGAAAACACACAAAAGGAAGTAGAAAAAAAAGAGAATGGGACAACAGAGAGTATCCTGGTACTAGAACATCTTATTCCATAGATCTGAAAGTAGGACAGGCAACAGATATAAATTGGAGGAACTAACACTTAAACATATAAGTAAATACATAGCAAAAGGTGGGAACCCCAGCATTTAGGGAAATCTAGGAAGGCTTCATATGGAGGTGATACTCTGAGCTCTGATGGAAATTAGAGCTAATAAGAGCATGAGAAAAGGAAGCAAGAGGCTGAGCACCTAGGAGAATGAAAGAATTGGTAGAGGTGGCTGCTAAACAAAGGACCTAGGATTCAAGGGTGTTTGAACCCCAGGAGAGATGTTGTGTTGCCACAATTTCCCAGAATCACAGTCACCAGTATAGTAATCTTGCATTTCTTTTCTTATATTGTCCTCTCTCAAGGAAGTCTAAAACCTTTTCCTCTAGGCTCAAGAAAATTGTTTGGTTTTCTTTATTTTAGGTTATTTCTTTGTTTTTATGAAAGTGCTTATAACCGGCTTTGATAGTCTGATTGTACCTATTTGAAATGCATTTAGAGAGTCTTTCAGGGGTATAGATATCACATGCCTCGCATCTATGTCATCCGTCAACCCAGTTCATGATTCTCCTGGAGGCCTCTTATCTGCTAAGATACTGAAACTAGTTAGGAATTGGGCTCTAAAAGCAAATGACTCCTTCAGAACTTGTAAGTTCATGACAGACTTATTAAACATAAACAGATGGTTCTAGATGTCCTTCATCCTGGGAAGGCCATGGAGCCTAAGCTTGAAATTTGAGGAAAAACTGGCCAAGAAGTATAAGACAACTCCAGATGTCATTTCTATCTTTGGATTCATAACCCATTTTGGTGGTGGATTCATGCATGATTTATGATTCACTTGACTATGTGAAGAAAAATGAACCAAAGCACAGACTGGCAAGACATGGCCTGTATAAGAAGAAAAAGACATCAAAAAAGCAGCAAAAGGAATATAAGAACAGAATGAAGAATGTCAGAGGTACTGCGAAGGAAAATATTGGTGCTGGAAAAAGAAGGAATAAAAGGCTGGAATATATTTATAAGATCAGGCTGTGAAGAGCTCTAAATGTCAGAGAAGTAGGTGGTGGGTTTTTTTTTGTTTGTTTGTTTTTATTGTTTTTGTTTTTGTTTTTTTGTTTTTTTAAATCTTAGAGGTAATAGGGAACCATTGAAGTTTTTAAGTAGGAGAAGTGACATGGACAGATATTCCTTTTAGAAAAGTTACTTGGGCAGCTGTATGGAGATTGGGTTGAAATGGGAAAATATGAGTCAAGCAGACCAATTAGAAGGTTCAGTAAACACAAAGATGGTAGTGCCTTTCACAGAAATGGGAAAATAGGTATTTAAACCAGTATAGGATTCCTAAGTTGATAAATCAGGAAAAATAGTATAGATACAGTATTATTTCAGGATAGTTTTTCACAATATCCTGTAAATGTGATAGATAGAAAAATATGGGGTGAATAATAATACAATTAGGTTTGGAACTAATTGAATAGCTCTCTTGAATGTTGATCAAGTGATGTCAAACTGGGGAGTTGTTCATAACTCTGGGGACTAATAATAATAATAATTATATAACATTTTCATTTTCAAAATGCTTTACAAATATTTTCTCATTTTATCCATTCAACAAATCTCGGAGATAGGTGGTTTTATAATTCACATTTTACAGATGAGAAAAATGAGACAAACAGGGAAGTTTATTTATTGCCCAGGGAGTAACTTGTGTCAGGATGTATTGGAAAGCAAGTTTTCCTGATTCTCAGTCCACTGCTTTATTCACTGTGCCAATCTGTATTCTTGGCTATATATTTTAATCAATTACTTAGAGTATGAATTTTCAAAAGATATAAATCTAGTGGGGATAGCATTGGATGACAAAGTTGGTACACAAATAGATCTTTACAGGGTGTAATGGTGGGTGAAAGCTAATAGGATGACGTTTAATAAGAAAAGAAGTGGTAAGTTCTGTACTCGACTTCAACAAACCAACTGCCTAAGTATAACATGACAAAATTTCCTCCAATCCAGTAGATTACTACCTTTTCTGCAATTTGTAACCTTCAAAAGTTGTCTGGAGAATTTAAAAGCTTAGGTGACTTAACCAGGATCTCACAGCCCGTATCTGTCAAAATCTGTTAGCACAGAACAATGAAATGTTCCCAGAAATAACAACAGAACTATTTCAATAATACCCAGAGTGATTGAGAAGCTTAAAAAAGTTTTTTTTCATAAAAGTAATACTTTTTATTAAATAAATAGCAGTAATTATCAAAACTATCTGATTTTGGCTAAGAAATAGAAAGTTAGATCTATGGAACAGAGTAGATATACAATACACAGTAGTAAATAATTATAGTAATCTTGGACTTGACAAATGTCAAAAAAAAGTTGACAAATTAAGCATTTGAAATTCATTATTTGGTAAAAAAAATTATTGGAAAAATTGGAAAGCAGGCTGGCAGAAACTAGGTATAGGTCAATATATTATATCATTTATCAAGATAACATCAAAAAGAATACATGACCCAAACTCACAGACATCATAAGTAACTTAGAAGCATATGAAATATATTACCTATCAGACTTATGGAACGAAGAATTTGAGTAAACAAGAGATTGAAAGCATTGTGATACATAAATAGTTAATAAAATGGAGTTAAATGGATATTAATTAAATAGATAATAATTAAATGGATAATGTTATAAAATCCATTAAGTCTTGTGCAAATAAAACCAGTATAGACAAGATTAGAAGGAAAGCTGAAAAATGGAGGAGTGGTTTTTTTTTTTTTTTTATATAGGGTCTTAGATAAAGATCTTATCTCAGATATATAAAGGATTTTGTCAAGTTTATAAGAATATAAGTCATTTCCCAATTGACAAATGGTCAAAGGATAAAAACAGTCAGTTTTTGCATGAAGAAATCAAAGCTATATATAGTCATGTGAAAAAATGCTCAGAAGTGTTATTGATTAGAGAAATGCAAACTAAAACAACTTTGAGATGTCATCTCACACCTCTCAGATTGGTTAAGGTTTTATAGAAGGGGAAAATGACAAATATTGGAGAAGATTTGGAAAAATAAGGACATTAATTCATTGTTGGTTAAATTGAATTGATCCAACCATTAGGATGAGCAATCTGGAATTATACTCAAAGAGTTATAAAACTGTGCATAACCTTTGATCCAGTGATATTATTATGTCTGTTTATCAAGGTCATTGGGGGAAAAGGAAAAGAACCTATATGTTCTAAAATATTTATAGCAGCTCTTTTAATGGTGGCAAGAAACTGGAAAATTGAGAGGATGGAAAATGACTAAACAAGTTGTCGTGTATGATTATGATGGAATACTACTGTGCTTTAAGAAATGATGAGCAGGTTGATTTTAGAAAAATATGGAAACTGCATGAAATAATGAAGAGTGAAATGAGCAGATCTAAGATAACATTGTATACAGTAACAGTAATATTATTCAAAGAATGACTGTGAATGACTAAGCTCTTCTGAGTATTATAACTATTCAAATCAACTACAAAGGGTCTATGAAGGAAAATGTTATCCACCTCCAGAGAAAGAACTGATAAACTGAAGTATGCATAGCATGGCTTTACAAATATGAATGTATGTGGCCTTCTCTGTGTGGGGGAGGGGGAAAGAAATGGAGACAACTGGAATTTAAAATTTAAAAAGTAAATTAGAGCTCTTAAAGTAGAATTTGAAATGATAAAAAAGAAAATCAATTGTATAGAAAATAAAATGGAAAATACTGGAAAAGCATCATGCTCTGAAAAGAAAAATGGTAGATTAAAACACAAAATATAATTTGGCAACCAAAAAAAAAATTAGAGGAAAGTCCAAAGATAACAAAATTGAAAAAAAAAAACAATTTTTCAGTTCTCTGTAAACTAAACAAACAATCTTGAAGATAGAGTTCAATAAGAAAATCTGGAATCATTGGTTTTCAAGAAAAACATGATGAAACAAACAGCCTGGATACCATATTGTAGAAAACATTTAGCAAAATTATCCAGAAGTATTCAGACTAAAAGACAGTTCAACAGAATATATGGAATGTCATGAGAAAAATGTCCCTAGTTAAGTCCATCCAAAAACATAATTGCCAAACTCTAGAATTTCAAACAGAGAATCTTCCAACTTGCAAGGAGGAAACAATTTATATGTCAAAGAATACCAGCTTGCATTGCTTAGGACTATTCATCAGTGACTAAGGAAATTTTTTTTAAAATGACAGAATATGATATACTGAAAAGGAAATAAAAATGATTCACACTCAAGGTTAATTTATCCTTAAATGATGATAATTTTCTTATATGAAAAGATAGATTTTCAATAAAATTAATGATTTCATGTGAGCATAAAGCTAAAGCCAGAAATAACCTCTGAAAACCATAGAATTTAATCTCTTCATTGACAGATGAGGAAATGCTCCACAGAAGTTAAGTTCTTGCCTAAAGTCACAGCAATAATAAAGCTAGAGGTAGATTTGAATTCAGGTTCTTGGACTCCAGTTATTGTTCTTTCTATTGCACTGCATTATCTTGGTACTACTCAAGAAGTTAGATAGCTATATGGCACTGCGGATAGAGAGTCAGATCTGAAATCAGAAGACTTTTATCTTTCTGAGTTCAAATCTTGATCTTAAACACTTATAGCTATGTGACCCTGGGCAAGTCACTTAATCCTATTTGTCTGTTTTTTCATCCAGAAAATGAGCTGTAGAAGGAAATGACAATCATTCTACTTTTGCCAAGAAAATCCTACATGGGGTCATGAAGTCAGAAATGACCGAAAGACACCTCAAAAGGGCCAAAAAGTGAGCATACTATTTGAAATCAAGGCGTAGTAAATGATAATTAAACAAGACCATATAGCATAAAAAGGTCAGGTGATGACTCATTGTTTACAGTGCACAAATGGGATAGTGACTATTGTCCCTTAAATGGGACATACAGGAAACAAAAAAGAATAGCCACGGCCAATCCCAATGAGGGGATCTAGCTGAAGAAACAGGAGCTGGAGTCTAACCCTGCAGGGTTAGAGCTGGGGTTTTGGCTAAATCCAGAGATATGGGATCAGCTAGTCAAAGAATAGGAAGATGGATGAGAAGAATCTCTGGGACACAATCCAAACTCCTTTTTTCACCCATTACAACTCAACACTTCCCTATTGTACCTGCTCTGTTGACAAGCAATCTCAGAACCTATTTCTTTCAGGCTGCATCTGGTTCTTTTTTGTTTGTTTGGAAAAATTTTAATAATTGAGGTGCAAAATCAAAAAATCTTAGAGACCATATCCCTAAAACCAGGATGCTTCTTTGATTCATTCCACATGGCTGTCAAAATCATTCTTACAACAGTTTTTCTGGCATTAAAAAATATTGGTCCAAACAAAACTGTTTTTTTCTCTTTCATCCAAGCAATTTTAAGTACTTTTGCTAATGTTATTCTCCATGCCTGAAATTTCCTCCTTCTCCCATTCTTTAAAATATACTAATGCTTTCAAAACTTTAAGGTTCAGTTCAAATCTCTTCCTCCATGAAAACATCCTCTACTAATTTTTTTTTTCTTTTCACACCTGGAGTGCAGTGAATACTCAGTTCTTGGAATTACCACAGCTTTTTCATCTCATTTATAACCTATTCTCCCTCAGGGGCAGCAAAATGGATAAGCTTAGACTTGGAGTCAGAAAGACCTGAATTCAAACTCAGTCTTAGATACTTAATACCAGTAATTCATTTTTTTAATTAAAGCTTTTATTTTCAAAACATATGCATGGATAAGCTGGACAACCCAATAGTAGCTACACAAATGACAGTGGGAAAATTTCCCCCAGCATACACACTAGGAAAAAAAAAACAATCTGCTTATAGGAGTATTTGATTTAAAAAATGTATAGATCTCTATCCTAGAGGAAATAAGCAAAGGTGAAAAGAATGAAGTACCATATTTCTTGAAATCAGGACACCACAGTAAAGAAAATTTAATCAAAGAGGGAAAGGGCATGAGAAAAAAGAATCTCTTGGACCACACTCTTATCTGTATTGGGCAAAGGAAGTTTAAAAAATAGACTATATCACTCAAAGTAGAATGAAAGAATTGAGGGCTTGCCTGAGCAAGGGAAGGAGAAGGAAAGGGTATATGATCTATGTCTGAGAGTGGATTATGTCAAGTAAAACAAGTTGCAGATCCCTAAAATTGATGCTCCAAAGGCAAGATCCAATATACTGAAATCTGAACTGGGAAGGGAGCCTAAGGGAGGACACTGGAATTGAATTCTTTCAAGAAACATATGTTCTTGGCACTGATGTGTTTTAAAAGAATAATACAATGAAATTTGATGATGAGCAAAGCAAACAATCAAATTACCAAGTGATGGTAATAGCCATTCACTAGGGAAACTTATACTCACCCTACTAGTTTGCCTGTTCCTTGCTTGACAAGTAATGGCAAATTAATTTTTAGAAATGGCAAGTAAAATTTGTGTTCTCCATTTCTCAGAGAATCAGTGACTCCACCTGTATCTATGAGGTAGTGTTAACACATTGTTGATAGGTATTTGGATTTGTGGACTTACTAACCAAGTGAAATTTAACTCTGAGCCTCTAACCACAGGTGATCCTCACATCTTTTTGCAAACTTGATGTACTCAAGTGAGTACTAATCGGGTTACTTGGCATCATGACGTCAGCTTTCTGCAGAAGTAGATATGCAAGCTTGGTCATTGCATAGTTATTATTTTATTCTTAACATAGAAAACTGATAGGTAAATAAACAGGACATTAAACCAAGCACATAATACATGGCAGAACAATAAAACTATCTATTAAGTGGCCACAAGGCTATTGCTCTCTAAATTCCAAAAGTCCCCCCAGACATTGGATCAATCTTGATTTAGGAACTTTATGTTGTTATTGCTTAGTCATTTTTTCAGTTACTTCTAACTTTTCATGACCCCATTTGGCGTTATCTTGACAAAGGTTTCCTTCTCCATTTTATAGATGAGGAAACTGAGGCAAACAGGGGTGAGTGACTTGCCCAGGGTCACAGCTAATAAATGTCTGAGGCCAGTTTTGAACTGAGGAATGTGAGTCTTTTGACTCTAGACTTAGGATTACCCAGACACTCTAACCATGGTGTCCTCTAGCTGCCCTTAAGGGCTCTAAAATATATATAATTTTAGATTTTTTTTTAGCTGCCTATGACTATTCCACCTCTGAATGAACAAAGTGTAAAAAACAAAGTTTCCATAGATTATTGAATTTAAAATTCCAGTAGGACTGCTCATCAGTAGCAGAGGTAGAAAATTCTGGTCCAAATACTTTTTTGTCATCAAGTGCAAAATGAATCAGAAAAGAATTGGTGTTCCCCTAGTCTTAGCCATCTGGAGTGTTTTGTCATAGGACATTTTTTCCCTCAGTTTTAACTATCTCATCATACAGCAGAGTGAATGAACACAACAGACAACTCCAACAAGGAGCAGTGACATCATTGTCTTTTTTAATTTCTCTTTTTTTAGGCTTCAATGCTATTCCCTCATAAAGAGACCGTGCTTCTCTTCAACCTGAAGAAATTCCCATCATTTGACATAGCAAGGTGGTAAAAGTGTGGATATAATGAGGGGGATACTATACCGACAATTATTTGGAATGCAAAGTGGTTAGAACACTAGACCTTAAGTCAGGACAATCTGAGTTCAAATCTGGCCTCAGACACTAGCTATGACTAAGCTAGTCTGTTAATCTGCCATAGTTTCTATATCTATAAGATGAGAATGATAATAGTAAATAACACCTATTCCCCAGGGAGGTTGAAAAACTCAAATTATATATATTATATATATATATATATATATATGTATATATATATATATATATGTGTGTGTGTGTGTGTGTGTTTACATATACATATATGTGCATATATATAATATATAATCATATATGCATATATATAAAAGCTTAAAGTTCTATAGAAATACTAATGACAAAATCTCTAAAAGTATGAGCCAATATTTATGCTGATGGATAGATTATTAACTTATCTTGATTTCAGTTTCCTTAACTATAAAATGAAGAATTCAGATGAAATGACCTTCAAGGTCATTTCCATCTCTGTGTCTATCATCCCATGATCCATTCCTTTAGACAAATTTTCAAAGGTTATGAACACACATTTTTTAGAAGAAATGCAAACTGTCAACAACAATCTAAAATGGTTCAAAATCACTAATTAGAGAAATGAAAATTAAATAAATTCCAAAGTATTGATGGACAACTATCAAGTTATCAAAGACAAGAAAGACTAGAAGTTGAAAATGATGTGAGGAGACAGGCATGGCAATCAATTACTCTTGAAGATATAATTCTGAATCACAGATTTAGGGCTAGATGAGATTTGAAAGGTCATCTAGTCCAGTCCTCTCCTTTTATAACTGAGAAAATTAGTCTTAAAGAGGCAAAGTGATTTATCCAAGGTCACAAGATAGTAAAAATGGCTCTAGGATTTGAACCCCTGACTTCAAATATTGCACATGTTCTCCTGAACCAGTTGGTCTAAACAATGGGAAAGCAGTTTTTACATATTATACAGAGACTTATTACATTATTCCTGATTTTTGACAACTCCTGAATTTATACGCTAGTGAGATTAAGATGTCTAGTGAAGATATTTATGTTCAAAAATACTAATAACATTATTTGTGATAACTAAATCTGGAAAAGAAGCCATATGCCAAATAATAAAGGAATGTCTAAACATATTGTGTCCATGTGATAGCATATTATGGTGCCATTACCAATGAATTAATATGATAACTTGAGGAATGTCCTCAAAACACTTGTATGAATTAAAAAAGAGAAAAAAAAGTAGAGTCAAAAGTATAATAATAACAATGACTACAACTCTGTAAATGAAGTCAATGCTGTGATTGAGTCATTTTTTAATTGTGTACAACTCTTTGTGACCCCATTTGGGGCTTTCTTGACAAAGATGCTGTAAATGTTTATCATTTCCATCTCCAGCTCATTTTATGGATGGAGAAACCGAGGCAAACAGAGTTAAGTGGCCATACTAGTAAGTGTCTGAGAGACTGAATTTAAACTCAGGAAGAAGATTCCTGACTCCAGATCTAGCAGTCTATCCATGGTACCACAGAGCTGCCCTAAGGCAGTACTAAAAGACTACAAAACTCAACTACAAGGGAGAATTTTAGAACCATACTATCAAAGTGAAAATATACATAATTCTCTTCCACTAACAACTGATAAACTATAAAGGGAAAGTGACATGTAATATCTGTGGTAGTCATTCCTGAGCATTTTGAGGGAATGTACTTTATGAGGTATAGCATAGGGAAAGGGATTGAGTGGATGTTAGTTGTCAAGTGTCTGTTGTGTCAAAATATAATGTATACAAAATAATGAACAAGACCTTGGGCGTCTTAGTGAATTGAAGGCTTAATATTAATCAGTGATATGACATGACAGACAAAAAATTTAAAGCAATCTTAGGCTGCCTTGAGTAAAAAGTATATAATGTTCAACTTGAAGGATGCAGGCTTATCATACTATGTCCTGGTTGCATCACAACTAGAATACTTTGCTGATTGGAGTGTTGTATTTTAGAACGAACAATGATGAGCAGAAATACATCCAAAGCATGGCATCCAAAGTCTGTGATAACTTGAAAATCTTTCCATACAGAAATGATGAGGGGAATTGGGATATTTTAACTTAAAGAAGAGAAGACTTGGGGAGTGTGCATAATAGGAATCTTCAAGTATTTGAAGAGCTGCCAAAGATTTGATTTCAAAGATTAGATTTTTTCTGCCTAGGCTTAGAGAGCAAAATGATGATAAATGGATGGAAATTACAGGCAGGAAGAATTCAGTTTTACTTAAGGAAAAACTTCCTAATAATTAGAATTACCCACAAATGGAATGGATTGCCTGGGAGAACAGAGAAATAGGAAGAGGGAAATTACATTCCTCATCATTGGAAGCTTTCAAGCAGAGTCAGTCCCATATGGGATTATTGTATATACCATTCATAATTTGGATAAGAATTGGACTAGATTTTTGTTTGTTTGTTTGTTTTGCTGAGGCTATTGAGGTTAAGTGACTTGCCCAGGATCACAGAGCTAGGAAGTGTTAAGTGTTTGAGGTCAAATTTGAATTCAGGTCCTCCTGACTTCAGGGCTGGTATTCTATCCACTGCACCACCTAGCTGCCTTTGGACTAGATGGTTTTTATGGTTGTTTTTAAGTCTTAAGATTTTATAAGTCTATGATTCTAATACTTGCCCAGTCTACCTAACAGGGTTATTATAAGGCTCAAACAAGTTTGCATGAACATTTGAAGATGTATTCCAATGATGACGCAACTGCAACTCTAGTTTCAAGCAGTTGCTCAGGGATATCTAAAGGTCTAAGGACTTGTTCAAGATGACGCACTAGTATTGGTAGCCAGATTCAAATCAGGCCTTCCATTATGGTATTTCTTGACAAAATGAAACGCAATATGTAAAAGTGCTTTTTAGACCATCAAGCCCTATAGAGATTAAAGTGTCTGCCCTTGGTAAAGAGTTTTCCCAGAGCTTCTCTTTAAACTCATGTGAATTCTGTGACAAAATGGAAGTTAAATTTAACCTCTGACTGGCTAAATTAAAAGATGTAGGGGCAGCTAGATGGTACAACAGATAGAGCACTAGCCTTGAAGTCAGGAGGACCTGAGTTCAAATTTGGCCTCAGACACTTAACATTTGCTAGCTGTGTGACTGTGGGCAAGTCATTTAACCCTAATTATCTCAGCCAAATAAATATATAAATGAATGAATGAATAAATAAATAAGATCTGAAGAGATCTAAAGAGAAAGATTGAAGCCCTCATGGTTCAATTTCTCCAATGACTCTAGGTACTTCCTTTCTACTTACCCAGTTGTAGCATGAAAATTTTTCTTCACTTAGCAGAATTTGCTTTGTCATCTGATGCTGGTAATTTGTCTAGCCTCATTTGTCCTAATTCCTTGTAGCTGAATTGTGACTCTACTTGTCAAACTCTTTTTTAACTCCTTAAAAGAAAAAATAGGTAAAATTGTTCTACAAATTGTTTGGGTTTTCAGTCAAGGAAAAATTCATTCCCATCCTTTTGTCACCTAAAAGTCATCTTTAGTAGGGAAGTGCAGTGGTTAGAACAGCACTTTAGGAAAATCACTTTGGAAGCTATTTGGAAAGTGAAATGGAGGAGAAATTGGAACCTAAAAGACAAATTAGTAGGTTTAAAAAAATAGTCCAACTGAAAGGTTATGAAGTCCTGAACTAAGGTGGTGACGCTATAAGTAGAGAGAAGAGGCAGAAGAAAGATATGGAAGTAGAACTCATATTATCTTTTACTTTATTAAGCATATGGTATAAGGAAGAATTAGGAGCTAAAGATGACTTCTAGGTGATAAAAGGATGAGAATGCCTTCCACAAAAATAGAGAAATTTAAAAGAGAGGTTTGTAGTTTGGGGAAAAAGATATATAGTAAGATGTTTTCAGATCTACCTTGACCCATCAGTGGCTGCTTATTCTCTATTTTGTCCAAAATAAAAGGGATAGGCCACACTTATACTTGTTAGCTACTGCATCCTAGAGTTTGTAATAGAGAAGAAGCAAGCTGAGCATAGTCTGACATCCATCCTAGATAGTGGTAAAATAGATTTCAAGGAATTCAGAAGAAAGATAAAGGGGAATCTCATTACTTTAGGGAAAGTAAGCCCAGGAAGAATGAGAATAAATATTTATTAAGCACTTAGTATGTGTCTGGCACAATAGATAGAGGGCCTAGGCCTGGAATCAGGAAGATCTGAGTTCAAATATGGTCTCAAATACTTACCGACTATGTGTTAGCAAGTCACAAGTCAGTTGTCTGGGCAAGTCATTTAATCCTCTTTGCATCAGTTTCCTCATCTGTAAAATAAGTTGGAGAAAGAAATGGCAAATCACTTCAGTATCTCAGCCAAGAAATCCCCAAACAGGGTCATGAAGAGTCAAAAAGGACTGAACAATAGCAATAATAACAACAAACTTATCAGGAACTGTGCTTCATACTTTAAAATATTATCTCATTTGATCATTATAACAAGCCATAGATGGTAGCTATTACTATTGTCCCCATTTTATAGAGAAGGAATTGAAGCTGAGGTTAAATGACTTTCTTTGGGTTACAGAATTAGTCAGGGATTGGATTTGAACTCAGGTTTTCTGGGCTCTGAGCCCAGTGCTCTATTCACTATACACTATACACCATCAAAGGGGAGATAAACAAGAAAGACATTTTGAATACACAAAGGGAAACAGTTGCATT
Source organism: Sminthopsis crassicaudata (assembly GCF_048593235.1). Classification (NCBI taxonomy): domain Eukaryota; kingdom Metazoa; phylum Chordata; class Mammalia; order Dasyuromorphia; family Dasyuridae; genus Sminthopsis; species Sminthopsis crassicaudata. The sequence continues at coordinate 363,994,501 of NC_133620.1, forward strand.
GAGAAGGAGAAATTAGATTTTTCTGAAGAGACTGATGGGAATGCTAATGGAATTCACCAACCAATTTAAATAACTTCCAGGGATTTGATGCCCAATATAAATAAGAAGATATCAAGAAACCCTATAACTACTCTTAATGAATTTATGTCACATAGTGCAGATGAATTATATCTTCAGATTTTCTTTTTTCTTTTTAACACTTAGTAGTATTTTGTTCTTTCCAAGTACATGAAAAGATAGTTTTCAAATTCACCTTATCAAAACCTTGTATTCCAAATTTTTCTTCCTCTCTTCACCCTTCTCCCCTCCTCAAGAGAGCAAGAAATGTGATATAGGTTAAACATGTGCAATTCTTCTAAACATATTTCCATATTCGTCATGCTACACAAGAAAAATCAGATTAAAGTATCCTCATATTTTCAAAGTGATTGTTGAGAAACTTTCAATGTCAATGTAAATTTGAAAGATCATGGGGAACAGAAAAAATACCAGGAGGCTGGAAAAGGGTAACTATTGTCCCAATTTTCAAAAAAAGGGAAGAAAACAGAATCTACAAATTACAAACTAGTGAGCTTGACTTCAAATCTTGGATTCTAGATAAAATCATTAAAGAGATGACTCTTGAGCTGCTAGAGAGGGAAGTGATGCTTGCAAAGAATCACAATGTCTTCCATGTCATGCTAGACTAACTTAATTTACTTTTGTGACAGTATGTAATAATAATAATTTAATATATGTGTATATGTGTATGTGTCAGATACTGTGCTAAACACTTTTCAAAAATCATTGCACAAATTTTATGTTCACAAGAACTCTCACAGGTAAATGCTGTTATTATCCCCAGTTTACTGATGAGGAAGCTGAGGCAAAGAGGGAATCAACTGACTTGCTCATGGTCACTTAGCTAGTAAAGGTCTGAGATTAGACTTGAACACAGATCTTCCTCACTCCAAGTCTAGCATTCTATGCACTGTGCTACCTAGTACTACTAAAATAATAGATGAAGGAAATGTAGATATAGTTTCCCTGGATATTTTGTTTGTTTATTAAGTTTTATTTATTTATTCATTTATCCATTCATCTATCTAATCTATGCAAACATGTATTATTTCTCCCTCTTAATTCCCCAATTGAACAGTTTTAAAAGAAAGATAATCTTCATAACTAATTTGCAGAATCAGCAAAACAAATCCCCACATTGATAGTGTCCAAATATGTATGATACTTCTTCATATTTTAAATTCAACTCTCTGACAGGAGGTGGAAAGCACGTTGCACCTGAAGTCCTTTGGAATTGTGGTTTATTATTGAATTTGTTAGAGTTCTAAACCTTTAAAAATTATTTTTCTGTATAATATCATCATTGAATAAATTGTCCTTTTTCTGCTCATTTTGTTGTACATCAGTTCATAGAGGTCTCTCTAAGATTTCTGTGAAATTGTTCATTTTTTCATTCTTATGATTCAAAGATATTCCATTACATTAATATCCATAATTTGTTTAGCCATTCCCCTTTATGTGGTATCTTCTTGGTTTCTATTTCAAGACTATAAATTTAAGAGTTTCTATAATTTTTTTTAACTATATGTGGGTCTTTTCCCTCTTAGTTTGAGCTCTTTAAGGTATAGGCCTACTAGTAGTGCTAGACTTAGGTCTATACTATAAACTATAGTTTGGTGACTTTGGGATCATAATTCCAAATTGCTTTCCACAATGACTAGACTAATTTATAACTCCACTAACAGTGCATTAATATGTATTTCTTCCCATAGCTCTTCCACCTTTGTCACTTTCTTCTTTTGTCAATTAACCAATCTGCATGTGAGGGGGAAGAACAAGGCTGCTTTAATTTTCATTTCTTTAATTATTAGTGAGTTGGAACATTTTTACATGGTTATTGATTGTGGTTATTTCTGCCTTTGAAAACTTCCTGTTCCTATGTTTTGGCCATCAAGCTATTGGAGAATGGCCCTTTTTCTTACAAATTTAAATCAATTCCTTACATATCTTGGATATAAGACCTTTACCAGAGAATCTTGCTGCAAATATTTGCCCCCAGTTATCTGCTTTCCTTATAATTTTAACTACATTTGTTTAATGAATGCAAACAATCTTTTTATATTTTATAATAATCAAAATCATTCATTTGATCTTCTATAATCTTCTCAATCCCATGTTTGGTCATGAACTCTTCCCTTATCCAAACATCTGAAAAGTAAAATTTTTTTTGCTTCTCTAATATGCTTAAGATGTCATCTTTTAATTCTAAGCCAGTTATCCATTTGGAACTTAACTTGGTACAGGGTGAGAGATATTGGTCTATAGGTAATTAGCTTTCCAGTTTTCATAGCACTTTTTGTCAAATAGTAAATTCTTTCCCCAATAACTGGGGTCTTTGGGTTTATCAAACACTAAGGTACTGTTCTTGTTTGCTTCTGTATGTTGTATCCTTAATCCATTCCATTCAACAGAATCTCTATTTTAACTAATATAAAATACTAGAGTGGTTTACTATTTCTTCTCTAGCTCATTTTATAGATGAGGAAACTGAGACAAACAGGATTAAGTGACTTGCTCAGGACCACACAATAACTCTGGCAGAGAGAGTAAGGCTGATGACTTGTGCCCCTCTGTCTCATTTAAATTTAATTCAACTTGCAAGTCAACACATCACCCTTGTGATATCATTGGTCCGCTTTGAAATAGTAACATAAATCCATAGAAACATAAAATCATTTGAATGATTATTACTTTGCAGAGTAGCTTGAAATCTAGTTCTGCTAGGTTTCCTTCTTTCCTACTTCTTATCATTACATTCCTTGAAATTCCTATCCTTCTGTCCTTCCTTATGACATTTGTTAGTATTTTTTTTTAGCACTATAAAAATTCCTCAGTAGTTTGGCAGAGTACTGAATAACTAAGTTAATTTAGGCAATATTGTCATTCCATTATGCTGGGTCATTCTAAATAATTATATTCCATCAGAGATTTTGATGAAGTATCTCATAGCATTTGTGTATGTGTGGAAAATGGATATGGATTAGGTGAAAATAGATAGGCAGATAGATTCAGGGTAGGTTGGATTACCAGACTCCAAAAATAGTTATTGATGGCTTGATATACACTGGAGCGGCAGGAAATTTCTAGTTGAGTACTCAGTGCTGCTTAATATTTTTCTTAATGACTTACTTAGATAAAAGCATAAATGATATGTTTACCAAATCTGAATAAGACACTAAGCTTGGAAGGAAGAATAACAGTGCATTCCAGAGTCAGAATCCTAAAGGAATTAGCTATCCAGAACCCTACGCTGAATCCTATGAGATGAAATAGGTATAAATATCGTCTTCTATTTGGGCACAGAAAAATCACTTCCCCAATATAAGATGAGGCATATATGGATAGATAGTTGATCTGAAAGAGATTTAGGGAGGCAGGATATCAATGGACTACAAGCTCAATATGAGTCAGCAGTATGAAGTGGAAATAAAAAAATCTACCATAAATGGTCTTGAATGGCTTTAGGAGATGTAGAGCTTCCAGGAAGAGAGGTAATAGTGCCACTGGTCTCTATTCTCATTAGATCTCATAGAGAGTACTGTGTTCCATTCTGGGCATTGCAATTTAAGAAGGACATGGATAAGCAGAAAAGGATTCAGAGGAAAACAGACAGGATCATGAACAGTCTTTTCCCTTAGCCCATTCCCCTTTTGAATAGTTCCAGTGATTGGTTAAGTTTTCTGGACATTAAGTCCAAATTGACTCCTTTCTATTTTCTACCTAGGCTCCTTCTTCTATCTTCTGGAGCCAAACAGAACACATCTAATCTCTTCTCCAGGTGACAGACTTCCAAATACTTAAGGACTGCTAATATAATTGTACAACACACATATGTAACTGTTACTAGATACCCACCAATTATACATACACACACACACACACACACACATATATATATATATATATATATATATATATATATATATATATATATATATACACACATAAATACACACACATTATATACATGCATGCTTTGCAACCATAGCAATGTATATGTATATGTATGTGTAAATATATATGTATTTATATGTATAGTTATCCTTTCCTAATAAGACACAAAAGTTTAGAAATTCAGAAATGCATAAGATAAATATGAATTTTGTAATAAGGTACTATATATACCCAATAAAAGAAAAATATAAAATTTAGACTTCTTCTCTGGTATGAAGAGAGGGCTACAGAATTTTATGTCTATTTTCTAGCTCATTGGGGTGCTGGGCTCTTAACTTCAGTTATGTAGAAGTGATAACTATATATGATTTTTCCAATACCACTTATGCAGTTGCTATTGCAGTGGATGCCTAGTAACAGTTATAACACTGGTTTAGAAGGCCTACTGCTGCTCACAATGGAGGAGGTTGTGAGTTTGCACAGTAGAGGAAGGAGACAGGGAGTATTGAAGATTAAGAACTAATATGGTTGTGTTAGAGACTAGACTTTTGAATGGGGTGGGGTGGGGGTGGAAGCGAAGTAGGGGGGTGGGAAATGGAATGCAACCAGGATTATGCTGGTAAATGTTTAACAATAAATTCTCCCCCCCAAAAAAAGTACACTCATTTAAAATTTAAAGTGAATATTAAAATTTTTCCATAACTTTATTTGAGTTTGAACAACCAACAAAATAAGAAATCAGTTCCTGATTTGTAGTATTTGCCCATTTTCAAGGTATAATGCTCAGGCTGAAAATGTAACAATTTTTATTTGTACAGGTTCTTGAGAAGCCAGCTGGTACAAACTAGCTCCAGCACACCACTGGACATGATCCATCTCTCCATCCTTCAGCTGTTCATTACATACGTTTTGATTGGCCCATATCTACCCCCACCCATCCTGTATGAGAAATCATAGATCCCTCACTTTTCAGATTGCTGCTTTAGACAACGAAAGTGTTCCTGAAAAGAGATTTGTAGACTGATTGTTTAGAAATCTATTTCTCCATTGTTTTCTATTGTAACTTCAAAATTATTATTTCTCATTATCTTTGATTAGCTATGGCTTCTGACATGTTAACTTGAAATTTCTTTGTTCACAAAATGCATTGGACTTGAAATCATAAGTATTCTAGCTCTGAATTTATTATTTACTAGCTTTATGACATTGGATAGATCACAAGTCTGCTTTCTCATCTGTAAAATGAGGCTATCAGATCAGATGACCTCTGAGAACATAGGATCACTGATTGAGAATGGAAGAAACCACAAATGTCACTTGGCCCAATAAGGCCCTAAGAATTGAAATGAATTTTCCAAATAGCACATGGATAGCAAGTAGCTGAATTGGGATTTGAACCCAAGCTCTCTGACTTCATTCCATAGAGAATACTCTATATTCCATGTGCCAAGTTGCCTCTAGTCTATGATCATTACAATTCTATTATTCCATGATCCTATGATTTAATTATCTGGTCCTTAGATATAAGTGGATTCGGGGAGAGGGAGGAGAAATTTATATATATATATATATATATATATATATATATATATATATATATATATATATATATATATATATATAATATTACAATGAGATCCTATGATTTTATTTTTAGATCCTTAAATATAGCCATATTGGGGGAGGGGAGGTGATGATCATACTTAAGGAAACCTTTGTTAAATGCAAGAATTATCTTGTAATTTGTATAATGTCTTTATATTCACTATTACATTTTTAATATATTTTTTTTTATCTCGGGAATCACTTTGGCTCTACTTGAGAAGTAGGGACACTAAAGTGTTGAGATGTTAACAATGAAATATTAAATGGTGTGAGTGAAATATTGTGTAGGTCTGATACACTAAGGACTGACCACTCCGATATAGAAAGAGGAGAGGGGTTGGGGGCCATTGAGTATGTTATCAGAATTCTTTCTAATGCCTTTCATTTACTTTAGTCCCAAGATAGATGAGGAGAAAACTTTGTCCCATTTACAGCATACTAACCTGTCTGCCAAAAAATCCTGAATGCTGTTAAACCTGTGTTCCCTATAATCATTCCTCTGTATTGCTACTCTTGTCATCTTGCATTATACATGAATAACTAATCAACTAAACACAAATCTACTGATGAAAAAACACAGATTGAATCTGGAACGTGAGTGGGATAAAAAAGTAATATTAATTTCACTGGTAAGCAGCAAAATGACATCCCAGAAGAACCTACAGAATGTGAAGACACAGAAGATATCTTTAGAGGCACTGAGAAAAGAAGTTGATCAGTATATTCCTTCCCCCCTCCCAAAAAAAAAAGGTGAGGGGAGTATAACATTTTCTAGATTAAAGTCCTACTTATATGCCTTATTGTGATAGATGGCCCTATATTCTTGAAACCAAAATAATAATAACTACCATTTTTGTGTTGTTAGAAAGTTTGCAAAGTACTTTATACATATATAATTTCATTTGACCTTCACAACATCTTTATGAGGTAGGTAATATTATTATCCCTATTGTACAGAAGAGCAAATAAAGGCTAAGACAGGTTTGACTCCTCAGGGGCACATAGCTAATAAGTGTCTCAAGAAGGATTTGAACTCAGATCTTCATCAATCCAGATTTCACAATTTTCAGTTTTTCCATGCCTTTAAATTGTGACACTCCAAATTGAACATGGTATTACAGATAGGATTGGATGAGAGTTTGGTATGGTAGGACTATTGTTTTCCTAGTGGAGGAAAAGGTGGCTTGTACCACCACCCATGATTACATTAGGGTTCTTTATTAATTTTCATGTTTATTGCATCACCTTCCTGATATCATGTTCTTCCAGAATGAATGACAAACAACAATCCATTGGAGCCTATCACACCACTGACTCATATTGAGCTTATGGTTCCCTAAAACCAGCAGATTTTTTTTAAGACAAACTGCTAACTATATCTTCCTATCCTTTCTGGGATGATTTTATCTGTAGTATTTTAGTCCATGAAATCCTATGTATAACAACTCTTAATCTTTTAAAATATGCTTTCCCCATATCTAGAATGTATGTCAGGTTATGCTCCCCATCCTTTTGTATAACTGGTCAAGATCCCCATCCTTTTCTATAACAAACTCCAAGAAGGAGCAGTCACATATATCCAGGGTTCCCACCATTTCCATTCTAGAAACTGGTTCTTTCCTATTATTCGGAGAATCTAATCTGGAATAGAATTTCCTCTTCTTGGTTCTTCCGGTTTTTTTAAAAGGATGAAATTGTCACTAAGACAGGCAAGGAAATAATTAGCTGCCTTGCTTGGGGGAATAGAGAGAGAGGAAGGAGGGAGGGAAGGAAGGCAGGAAAAAGAGAGAAAGAGAGAAGAGGAAAGAGAGAAGAGAATAAGAAAGACAAGAGAGAAAGAAGAGATGGAGAGAGAGATAGAGACAGAGACAGAGAGAGAAAGAGAGAGAGACTTCTAGCCTTTTAGAAAAGGAGAGAGGGGAGAAGAAAAGAGGAAGAGAGAGGGAGACAGAAAGGGAAGAGACAGAAACAAAGAGAGACAGAGAAAGAGAGGGAGGGAGAGGGAGAGGAAAGAAGAGAGGGAAAGGGAGAAAAGGGAAAGATGAAGAGGGAAAGGGAGAAAGAAAAAAAGGAGAGGGGAGAGAGAGAAAGAGAGAGAGAGAAAGAGAGAGAGAGAAACTATAGCAGTTATCTGGATAATTTATATTTTTCATTTCTCTTGTGTCATTCCTCTGTGACAGATGTGATATTTATGAAATCCTTTACTTATTTCCTCTGTCTGTCCAGGTAGTCTGTATCATCCTCCAATGACAAAACCACCTATTTCTCCTTCCACTGGATTTCAACTAAATGTTTCTACCCTGCTTCTCCCCTCTAGTTTCTATGTTTTTACTATAAATTAAGTATAAAGAGCTTACCCTCTTTCTTTTTTTCTAAAACAAAACAAAAAAATTATTCCATATCTTTAAAGATGTTGAACACCCTTCCAGAGTCACAGTATAGTCATAGGTCTCATCTTACCAAATCTCAGTGATACCTATCAGGTCAGTTTTATTTTTTTATTTCTAGTTCCTTTTGCTTACTGCCTAAACTTTGGGTATTTGTTTATAGACATTTGAGGACATGGGTTTTTTCTCTTGCCTCCTTTCTTGAATTTTGCCTTTTGTGAACTGTGTGTCTCGAGTCCAACTCTCTTCCTTCTTTTTGGGTGCTTTGTATGGTTTCTAACTTGGATGATATGCATGAGCAGTTTTCTCTGTTCTGCTTTTTAAAGCTTAATTACCTTTTGATTGTATTTGCAAGATATTCAGCAAATGCATTAAACTTTTCATTGTTATACTCCATCTCTGGCTAGGAATCTGTCATCCCTATTTTTAAGGCATGGTCCAGAAATCTAAATCCCATTCTCAGGCACTACTTTGTTAGCCAGCTGTTCACTTCCCAAATTATTTTTTCTCTTTGGCATCCCTTGTCTTCAATGGGCAACTGTGAAGAAAACATAGCCTGGATCCTTGTGCTCTTCTGTTATTCATTCATTCATTCATTCATTCATTCATTCATTCATTTAGTCATGCATTCATTTGTTTATTTATTTATTTATCTATTTATTTATTTATTTGCTTATTTACTTATTTATTTATTTTTTTTGCCTGAGACTTAATTGTTGGCAATACTGCTTTGGTTTCTTCTGGCAGTGATATTTGCACCCACATGAATCACCAGTAGTGGGTAGTTGTCATCTGTTTCAATAAGTCTTGGGAATTTCTCTTTTTTATCTTTGATATATTCTCTGGGAAAGACAAAAATTTATTGTTATCTGATTGATGTTAGCTGCCTCAGTATCCCAAGCAAGAAATTCCCAGCTGCCCCTTGCCTTCTTCTGATCTCTTCTGGAGGATCTTTCACCTGAACTCTTCTGAGGCTCCACTTTATCATTATTTGGAGCATAATTAGCTTCTTTCTCCTATGAGCATCCAGTAGCTTCATCTTCAGGAAGAGCCTGAAATTTGTTTTTAATCTGTAATTGTGCAGCTGTCTTTTCCCCTCCTTTTCTACTCTCCAATGACACATTTCTCTTCTTCCATCTCAAATGCCTTCTTTTTTCCCATTGAAAACATGTTTCTATTTCCTTTAGAAACACATTTCTCCCTAACAACTTGGAGTGTAGAATCCCTTCCCTTCTCCTCCAGGAGGGAGTTCAGCCTACACTTGGAACAAAAATAATAGTCACTCATCTGAGGCAGAAATAAAAACATCACACATGTTGCAAATCATTGTACAATTTCCCCTATTTTCCATATTGGTTGAGATTTTTAGCCTTTTCAGAAATTTTTTTAACCATTTGTAGGCTAAATGCTTAGCACCTAATTAAAATATTTACAGTAACTTGCTACATCTTAATAATTTGGCAACCTCAGTCAACTTCCTTTCCTTAGACTCAACAATAACTTCACAGCCATAATTATTTCCTCTTTAGCCTTATACTAAATTTTTTATTTCACCAAATTATCCTATTCACCAACTCAACTCTACCAATCTATTTTACCCTCTAATTGTTAACTTTTACCTTTCTTGCCTTCAAATTACTACTTACCTTTTCTTATGGATTTTGCTTTGTCTAGCCAACTACCTTTTCCTCCTAGAATCCACTTCTTAAAGTTCTATTTTCTAATTCTCCTTAATCCTTTTATGTGCTTCTCAGTTGTTCTGGATACCACCTCCTTTTCAACTGGGGAGTAGAATATTCACTCTCTAGGCAGTTACACACTATCCCAGCCTCTTGGTTTTGGAGCCTCGTCAGAAACTATCAGCTTCATCCCGCCTATCTCTAAAAAGTTTTTGATAATCAACCTAGGTTAATCTGTATGTCTGGGAAGCTCCTTAGATAGAAAGCAACACAATAAAAGAGTAGGAGTACTCTCTTTGAGCCTCAAGATTCAGTGAAAGGTGCTGACATACACTAGAGGTATACTGCCCTAGCATTGAAGGAGTGGTAGTGGAAGTAAACAATATTGTCTTCAAGTACTGGCAGATTTATCAGTCCCAAAAGAGATCAGATTTATTCTGCTTGGTTCTGGAAGGTGATGGATAGAAATACTCAAAATGTGGATTTCCAGAAACTTCTAACAGAGCTATTCAAAAGACTCAAACAAGGAGATGGTCATTTCTTTCTCACTGGAAGTCTTCAACAAACCCTTACTGAGCACTTATTGGGCTCAATGAAGAAGAGATTCATTTTCAGGTATATCTTGGTCAAGATGACCTTGGAATTGGCTTCCCAACTCTGCTACTCTATAATTCTGTGATTCTGTAAAATTTTCTTCCCTCCTGCCTTCCTTCCTTCTTTTCTTCCCTTCCTCCCTGCCTTCTTCCTTCCTTCCTTTCTTTTCTTCCCTTCTTCCCTCCATCCCCCCCTCTTCTTCCCCTCCTTCCTTCCTTCCCTCCTTCCCTCCTTCCTTCCTTCCTTCCTTCCTTCCTTCCTTCCTTCCTTCCTTCCTTCCTTCCTTTCTTCCTTCCTTCCTTCCTTCCTTCCTTCCTTCCTTCCTTCCTTCCTTCCTTCCTTTCTTTCTTTTCTTTTCTTTCTCTTTCTTTCTTTCTTTCTTTCTTTCTTTCTTTCTTTCTTTCTTTCTTTCTTTCTTTCTTTCTTTCTTTCTTTCTTTCTTTCTTTCTTTCTTTCTTTCTAAAATGATTTAGACTGTATTTACAATTCTCCAAATCCATGCCTTTTTTTTCTGTCAAGTAAATACATGAAATCAAGCAAAATATAGCCATTTTATCAGATCTCTGCCCCAGCCCATTGTCTATTATTTTATTTTTATCCCAAACTCTAATATTTTCTGATTGTTTCATGTTCATGAATTATGTCCCTAACATGAACATAAGCTCTTGGAGGTCAAGAATCATATCCTGTTTCTTATCATAACACAGAAGAGTTTTTGGTAAGGCACATAGCAGGTGATCCAATTCAACTGAAAATTTCAACAAGCTTTTAATCAAATATTTATCTATAAGATACTGGAAAATATTAGGAGCTATTTATAAAATACTTTTTAAGGGTTTAGAATCACTTTATATAATCATCTAATAAAAATGACTCTGCAAGGTAGGTTTTTCCAGTTTTATTATGCATCTTTTGTAGATGAGGAAAATAAGATTTACAGAGAGTTTAGGTGACTAGACCAAAGTAATGTAGCTATTAAATATTGAAGGCAAAATATCAACATAGGTATTTTTGAATCTAAGCCTATTTTTGAATTCTAGCTACTATACTATAGTGCCATATCCATAGTACTTTCACAACAAAATTTCTCAAAGGAATGAGTTTTAATTGCTATCTTCATTTCATCATTATTCCTTCTGATCTTGGCTTCCATGACTATCACTCTGCTGAAATTCTCTTTGTTAAAGTGTGCAAGGACTTCCTAATTGTGACATCTAATAGACTTTTTTTCAGTTCTTATTCTTCTTGGTCTCTCTATACAATTTAATATTGTAGACCACATCCTTCTTCTTAAAAGCATCCTTTGCCCTTTGCTTCTATTACACTGAAATGTCTGCTTTTTCTACCTATTTCTCTGGATGTTCCTTCTCAGTCCCTTTCCCTGGATCCTCTTTGTGTTTGTCTGTGGATGCAGTTCAACTAATTATATTCTCCAGTATTCTCACCTCAACCCTCTGTTCTTTTTACTTGATATACTTTCCACTTGATATATTGATAACTCATCTCTTTCCTTGACTTCCACCACCACAACAATAGATAATCCTTGACTATAATAGTCACCCCAACCACTCTATCCAATTTTCAGACTTGCATGTCCTACTACAAATATTTTCTTCCACATATAACAATTGAAATCTTACTCATACCTGTATGGTTAGTTCAAATCTTTATATCCCAGACATTTTCCTAATTTTCCTTTATATTTACATCATGGCTGTTGCTTGTCCCTCACTTCCTTTCTTTTTGTTATGATACCACGTTTAATTTTTATGAAAAAAATAGGTTTTGCTTTCATAAACAATAATTTTTTTGTAATTAGCTTTATTCAACCCCCAGTCTTACTTAGAGTCTTTTTTGGTAAGTTCATTATTTTTTTATTTTTAATAGTATTTTATTTTTGTGCAATACATGCAAAAATAGTTTTCTTTTTTAAAAAGTTATTTATTTATTTTTTTCAAATTTCATTTTTTTATTATAGCTTTTTATTTATAAGATATATGCATGGGTAATTTTTCAGCACTGACCCTTGCAAAACCTTCTGTTTTAACTTTTTCCCTCCTCCCCATCCCCTCCCCTAGATGACAGGTAAACCAATACATGTTAAATATGTTAAAGTATATGTTAAACACGATATAGGTATACATATATATACAGTTATTTTTTTGCACATGAAAAATCGGACTTAGAAATAAGGTAAAAATAACCTTAGAAGAAAAACAAAAATGCAAGCAGACAAAAACAGGAGTGGAAATACTATGTTGTGGTTCACACTCATTTCCCATAGTTCTTTCTCTGGGTGTAGCTGGTTCTCTTCATTATTGAACAATTGGAACTGATTTTGTTCATCTCATTGTTGAAGAGAGCCATGTCCATCAGAACTTATCATCATATAGTATTGTTTTTGCCTTATATAATGATCTCCTGGTCCTGCTCATTTAACTCAGCATCAGTTCATGTAAGTCTCTCCAGACCTTTTTGAAATCATCCTGCTGGTTATTTCTTCCAAAAAATAATATTCCATAATATTCATATACCACAACTTATTCAGCCAATCTTCAATTGATGGGCATCCATTCAATGTCCAGTTTCTAACCACTACAAAAAGGTCTGGCTCAAACAGCAAAAATAGTTTCCAACATTCCTTCTCAAAATCTTGCATTCCCAATTTTTCTCCCTTTCCTTCTCCCTTCCCAAGATAGCAAGCAATCTGACATAGGTTAAACATGTGTAATTCTTCTAAACATATTTCCATATTTATCATGCTGTGCAAACAAACAAACAAACAAAAAACAGATCAAAAGGGAAAAAAACACAAGTAAGAAAAAAACCAAATAACAAAAAAGTGAAAATACTATGATTTGATCCACATACAGTCTTCATAGTTCTCTCTGTTTGTGGATGGTTCTTATCATCACAGACCCATTAGAACTGCCTTGAATCACCTCATTGTTGAAAAGAGCTAAGTCCATCACAGTTGATCATCTTTGTGTTACTGTGTACAATGTTCTCTTGTTTCTGCTCACTTCACTAAGTAGCAGTAAGATTGTCCTTCACTGGCCTGGAGAGACTTACATGAACTGATGCTGAGTGAAATGAGCAGGACCAGGAGATCATTATATACTTCAACAACAATACTGTATAATGATCAATTCTGATGGACATGGCCCCTCCAACAATGAGATGAACCAAATCAGTTCCAATAGAGCAGTAATGAACTAAACCAGCTACACTCAGCAAAAGAACTCTGGGAGATGACTATGAGCCACTACATAGAATTTCCAATACCCCTATTTTTGTCCACCTGCATTTTGGATTTCCTTCACAGGCTAATTGTACACTATTTCAAAGTTCGATTCTTTTTGTTCAGCAAAACAACTGTTTGGTCATGTATACATATATTGTATTTAATTTATACTCTAACATATTTAACATGTATTGGTCGACCTGCCATCTGGGGGGGGAGGAGGGGAAAAATTAGAACAAAAGGTTTGGCAATTGTCAATGTTGTAAAATTATCCATGCAAATATCTGGTAAATAAAAACTATAAAAAAATTGTCCTTCATTTTCAAAGACATCACAGGTGATTTCTTGACCTGCTGTGATTGGAGTTGAATGAGGTAGGGCTACACAAAGCCTTTATTCTAACTTTCTCCTCCAGAATAATTGAAACCTAATGGCAATACAAAAGTCAAGATGACTGGTGATAGCCCACGATGCAGTGAGTAACTTTTGTGTCTTCAATGCCTAACTAAGTTGTAAGTACTCCACATTTAGTTGCATAGAAATAAGAGTAACTATAATGAGAAAGGAAGGGTTTCTTTATTGATTAAATTATTTACATACTAGGGACAACTGTGTATTACAGGTACATTAACAAAGAAACCAAGACCCAAGAATATTGAGATTTAACCAATATCACATAGATAGTAATTGTTAAAAGTAAGATTTGGATTTAAATATCTAACCCCAGAACCAGAACTTATAATGCCTCTAATTTACTTATATTTGGTTTCCAAAAAGGAAAACAAAAACCCATCAATCACATTCTTAACAGTTCTTCTTCAGTTAGTATCATGATAATGAAGTGGATGTTGTTAGCATAAAGGAGAGTATCAGAAACATGAATCAGATTTTCAATGTTCATTATAGATTCCTAGGATCTTACAGTTGAAAAGCAACTTTGATGTTATTATTCCTGACAATTACCTCTATTCTTATTTCACTTCCTTCTCTTATAGTAGAGATAAGGTCTAGTAGATATCAGTTTCAATGATGTCTTCTTCTTCACCCTTAAATCTCTTGTCTTTTTGAACTTTTAGTGGTCCTACTAAATTCCAATTCTGGGTTACATGAATTATCCACCTCCTCTTCTCTCTCAATCTTTTAAACATGTCCGGGGGACACTGATTGGTGTCAACTCCTACAGATATTGGAGAATTTGTTTCTAGAAGTATATGAAAATATATAGTGTAGGGATTCTGGTCCTGATTCAGAGCATGAACGAAGTATTCAGTGATTATTCTGTTTCCTTCCTTCTGTTCAAATTGAGGGTGCATACAAAAAAACATTAAATGATCAAATTGTTCAATGGTGGTGATTAAGATCAGGACTGTGAGCACAAGTCTCTGTGTGAAGAGAGAGAGGGCACTACCAGACTTTTCCCTACCCTACCCAGGACCAATATGAAACTAAGAGTGCATAACAAAGCAGATTTCTCATAGGTAATTGAGTATTGGTGATGCAATGGATTAGCACCTTATGTATGAGCTTTAAAAGATGAAAAGAAACACCAGAGGTCTAATAGCTGAGCTCAGGATGGAACTAACCTAGAGGAGACCCAGCAGAGACCCTTGGCCTACAAGTAAGGGAGTATGTATGATCCATTAGCCAGGTAAGACCAGGAAGTACATTTGGTGGTAGAAATATTTTAATAGTATTTTATTTTTCCAAATACATGTAAAGATAGTTTTCAACACTCATTTTTGTAAGACTCTCAATTTTTTTCTTCTTCTCTCCCTTACTTCCCCCCTCCCTAAGATGATAAGAAATCTAGAATAGTTTAAATATGTGCAGTTCTTTAAATATATTTCCAATTTGTCATGTGCAAGAAAAATCAGATCCAAAGGAAAAAAAAACATAAGAAAGAAAACAAGCAAAAAACCAAAAGATGGGTATGTTATATTTTAATCCACATTCAGTCTCCATAGTTCTCTCTCTGGATGCAATTGGTAGTTTCCATGCCAAGTCTATTGGAAGTCCTTTTAATCACATCATTGTTTTGAGAAGAGCCAAGTCTATCACAGTTGATCATTACATAATCTTGTTGTTACTGTGTATAATGTTCTCCTGATTCTGTTTACTTCACTTAGCGACAGTTCATATACTTCTTTCCAGGGTTTTCTGAAATCAGCCTGCTCTTCATTTCTTATAGAACAATAATATTTTACTACCTTCATATACTACAACTTCTTCAACCATTTCTCAACTGATATTCTTCCAAATTCTAGTTTTTTGCCACTAGAAAAAAAGAGCTGCAACAAACATTTCTGCTCATGTAAGTCCTTTCTCGTTTTTTATTTTCTCTTTGGGACACAGACTCAGTAATAAGACTGTTGGATCAAAGGGTATGCACAGTTTTATAGCCCTTTGGGCATAGTTCCAAATTACTTTCCAGAATGGTTGGATCAGTTCACAACTTCACCAACAATACATTAGTATTCCAGTTTTCCCATATCCAATTCAATATTTATCATTATCTTTTCCTGTCATCTTGGCCAATTTGATAGCTGTGAGGTAATACCTCAGGGTTGTTTTAATTTGCACTTCTCTAATCAATAGTGATTTAGAGCATTTTTTCATATGAGTAGAAATGGCTTTGACTTCTTCATTTGAAAATTGTTTATATCCTTTGACTTTTTATCAATTGAGGAATGACTTGTATTCTTATAAATTTGAGTCAGTTCTTTATACATTTTAGAAATGAGCTTTTGAAAGAAACACTGGCTCTTTTCCCTTTCATTCCCAAACTTCTAGAAAGGAAAGGGTACATCCATTATTTCCTCTTCCTCATAATCTATTCATCCCTTAACCTCTTATAATACCTTCTACCTCAACTATCTTATTGAAACTTTTCTCTCTAATCTCTTAATGACCAAATCCTATGGCTTATCTGAAATACTGAACCTTCCTGAACAGAATTTTGTGTCATTTGACATTGCAGATTCTAATTTCATCAATTCCCTTCACACTCTGGCAGATTATTTTGTCTTTGCAGGTACATTACATGTCAGTCTTCTTGCTGTTCACTATATATGACATTCTATCTCATGCTTTCTCCCATGCCTGGAAACATACTCCCTCCTCGTACTCACTCAAACACTAATTCCTTTTGTGCAGCTCTAATTGTTAGGGTTCATTGCATTAAGCCAAAATCGGGATTTCTATAATTTCTATTAGTTTTATTCTTATTAATTGGAGTAATCTATTCCTACTCTTAGAAAACAGTTCTTTTTATTTGAGCATCATGCTCTTCACCTTTTATCCACCTGACCTAGGAATCATTTCCTCTCTGCATGATCCTCTCAAAAAGTGTTATCTGGAGATCATACCTAGTTTTCACCATTGCCTGTGATTGTCTTAACAAATGATTTCATGGGTCCTACTCAGCCCTGATCTAGATCCTATATTTCTTTTTTTTAAATAAATTTTATTGATATGGTTTACTTTTATATTAGTAATTTTTGGATCCCTACCCCCAAATTGAAACTTTTCATAAAAAGTCTGGTAAAATACATAATACAGTGACTCTGTCTATTGTGTTTCTATCATTCCACTCTAGTAATCCCTCTACAAGTCTCTTGATTGAACCTTATTGAATGATAGATTTCTGTAAAATTGTGGGACTGCTGAGCTCTGAACTAAAACTCCTGAGTATTTTTAATATGAATTGTTGGCATGTCTACTTTGCACCATTTTGGACTTCTGAATTTGGATTTTGAATGCTCAAGATTTTCTGTGACCTAGCTGAGTGTGTATAGTGCCTGGATTAGCTCTCTTCTCTATTATGGGTAATTTATCAAGTGCAAAAGTGAGTTCATCACCCTTACAAAATATGGAGCAATAACCAATCATTTGGGGTGGGAGGAATGGGGATAGGGGTGGAAGTAGCACTGGCATAATTGGTTTTAAAAAATGGAAAATTCTCTTAGCCAGGCTGGCAAGGAAAGAAAGAGCCATAATTAGCTACAAATTATTAGTGGGTTCATTCCTATTTCTTTTGGGATTGTTGCTGTTTCATTTTGTTCTAATTCTGGGTGTATATACCAAGAGCCTCTTGTTCCTCCCACCCATGGTCACATCCGCACTTTTATTTATTATGTTCCTTCCAAGTATTAGTATTTTTAGTATGGATGTCTTGCTCAGCAAATTGCTTTAGAGTCTATTTCTAATTGTTCTCATATTTACTTTTTCCCTTCCCTTCTCTTGCTTTCTTTTCTTTCCTTTTTGATTTCTTCCTTTTCCTTTCTTCCTTCTTTTCTTTCTTTCCTTTCCTTACTTTGTTCTTTTCTTCCTTTCTAATTTTCTTTTTCCTTTCCTTTCCTTCTTTCATTGTTATTCCTTTCTTTTCCCTTTCCTTATTTTTCTGTCCTCTTTATTTTCTATCATTTCATTTTTCTGTTCATTTTTCTCTCCTTTCATTCTCTTTCATCCTTCCTTCTTTCTGTCCCTTTCTTTCTTTCTATTCTAATTCTTTTTCCTTTCCTTATTTTTTGACTATTTTCTTTCTCTTTCATTTTTTCCCTTTCCTCCTTCCTTCTATCCTCTCCTTCCTTCTGCCTTTCTTTTTTCCTTTCTTCCATGTTCAATTTAGATCTGAGTGCATCCCATTCTCACACCCAAATTACAATGCTGTTTCTTATATTTTTAAATTAGGTGTTTTTTTCCAGTCTTTTAGAAGTTCATTTATTAGAATTGTGGAAATGGCATTTGAGCCTTTTGTTAAGGTCCTTGGCTTCAAATAAATGACACATGAGAACTCGTACATCACTGAGAGGAGACTTCCAGGCCTTGAACTTGGAATTCTGTTTCTACTGGAGAGATAACAGCTTCCCTTACTCGGCCAATGGAGGGAGCCAATATACTCAGGAGCAGGGTACCGCAGAATTGTCCAGAAGAGGGCAGTGATTCCCATTGCTGAATACTTATTCAACCAAAAAGATCCCTTGTAAAAGAGGCTAATTTTCTGTTCCTCTATTCCCCTAACTTTGATTGCCTGAGTTCACCAAACTTTTCCCAGGAATTCCACAAGTTACATTTATTGCATCTCTGCTTGCTACTTTCCTGAGCTACAGGTGGTATCGTGTAAGTGAGAGAATAACGGAAAAGAAGCAAACCCAAGTGCAGCTCTAGGTTGCCTAAAGGTCTGTCACAGGGATAAATATGGAGAGGTTTGGATCCCCCAGCTGTAGTGTTCACTGCATGTGAGGGAGGGAAATGAGAATCCTGCTGGTATTCCAGCTGTAACACTTCCAGAAAAGCTCGTGACCAGGTCACAGTGGGGTGAGCTTCCAGAGCACATGCGGAAAGTACAAAGAAAGAAGGTCTGTGGCACTATGTCAACAATTTCCAGGTGGAATTGAAAGTACTCCCCATTCCCTTCTGGGGCCCTGGAATCTTTCATCAACATGAAACTGGTAACTGATTAGGAAGGAGAAAATGGAAGATAAAGCCTAGGGGACAAGAAGGACAAATGGATTCCAGATGGAAAGGAACAACATGGCAAGAATATTATTGTTACCTTGGTTGTATTAAGTCCAGTTTAGTCTTTCAAGCAGCCTACTGTTCTCTCACTCAGACTGGATAGTACTCCCTAATCAAACAAGTCAGAGTACTGTCTGTTATTATTATTTACAAGCAGATTAAGTAATGTAGTGGATAGGCACATGGATTTAAGAAAGCCTGGGTTCAATTCCTGTGTCAAACACTTATGAGCTGTGTGATCCTAAACAAGTCTATTTTCTCCTCCTTAAAGGGAGGGATTTGTATTTGCTGACTTCTAAGATCCTTTCTAGCTGTGTCTATAATTTTCTGAAGGATAGTGATATAAGGCAGTTAAGATAGAGATATCATGATCTAGGGCAGAGGTTTCTCAACCCCTCCCTCACAGGGGTTCCTAGAGATCCCTTTCAGGGCTCCATAAGATCAAACTATTTTGTAATAAAATGAAGGTATTTTAATTATAATCCTTGCTGGAATGCTGGAAGGGCTCTCATTCCCCTTTTTCAATCGAGTTAATTATTAATTATTAATATAGCAAATATCAATTGATTTAATCCATATAAACGAAAGCATTTAGTGATAGGAGGTCCTTCCTCGGTAATGTTTAAAAATACAAAGTTCTGTGGCTAAACTTTAAGAACTTTTAGTCTAGTAGAAAAAAAAAAACAATGAAATCAGAGCATCAAACCCTTCCTCTCCCACTTATTATCTAATCACTTCAATTCTCTGAGACTCAGTTTCCTCATCACTAATATGATGCTATATTAGCAATAGGACTATATGGCTTTTGAGGTCACTTCTAGGTTGAAGTCTTTGACCTGATGACTCTACTTTGTTAAGAAATGGGGGAGTATTGAAGAGCAAGGAGGGGTGCTCCATATGTATGAGAGAATCAAAGGAACAACACCAAGTTTCAAAGATCACTTTCTCTGAACCATCCATGCCTCTTAATTCTGCTTCTTGCAACAGGATAGAACAAACCTAATTCCTTTTCCAAGGAACAACCCTTCAAATAAAGGCCACTAGGTGGTGTGGTCGATTTTGTGCTGAGGTCAGAAAAACATGAGTTTGAATTCTGCTGCCTCATCTACTTCTTATGAAAGACCCTGAGTAAGTCAGGATTAGCACTTTGATGCCTCAGTTTCTTCATCTGTAAAATTATAGTAACAATAGTTTCTCCCTCATAAAGATGTTGGAGAGCAAATGAGCTTTTATATATATATATATATATGTATGTATGAATAATATTTTTCAAATCTTAAATAAATATATAAATCATTATTCTTGCTTTGTTTTTGTATTCAGTATTTGAAGATAGTTATCACATCTGACCTAGGTCTATTAGCTAGATAAATATCCCCAGTTCTTTTATCCCATTGTTATGAATGGCCTTAAAGTCCTCCCTTCTCCTGGTTGTGCTCTTGTGAGAATTCTTTGGCATATGAATGTCTTTCCTAAACTATGGCAGGCTCCAGTGCTCACCTCTACAGTCCTAAATACATTCAAACCCTGTCAAGAAAGTGGAAAGCAGTTGCATCATAATATTAAAATAGGTGCAGGTGATGCAGAGGCAACCAGGGCAATGCTGGAAAGAGCAGAGAGCACAGAGCTCTTCTTGGTTTTGCTGCAATTTCACCCAGTTCCCTCCAAGCCACTCTGGCTACAACCCTCATGCTCCTCGAGAAGAAAGATTTCTTTTGTATCTCCTCACACAACCTAGTACAGTGCTCTCTACTCAGTTAAAGGCTGTGTACTGACTGAGGATTTGGTCATTTTTATTCATTTGGTCTTGGGGCAATTTCCATAATGGAGTTTCTATAAACTTGGGCAGGGAGATGAGGGGACCAAGAAGCTCTGTACAGCTTATGAAGAAACATGGGATGTAAACAATCCATTTATAAGATGTATATCTTCAGTTATATTGGACCTGGGGAACCTAGAAGACTTTTGTTTTGAGATGGTATTCTATTTTGGTAGACTTGTTATTTTTTCCTGACAAATAAGGGAAGGGGAAATCACTCCAATTTTTCTGTTCCCCTTGCCTCCTGATTCTAGGGTTCTCCAAATCTCAAAATATTCTAAATATGATCATTTAAGAGCGAACCAAATTATATACAATATAGTTTTATAACTCCAAGCCAGCAGAGAGACTTAGACAAGTAAAAAAAAAATTTAACTTGTATATAATCCAATCAAATCCAATAAACATTTATTGACTACTTACTGTATGGAGAGATATATAAAAAGTGAAACACAATACAAAATATATAACATAGCACATCATTTAACACATAATTTAACCCTATCCTCATATTTCCATTTTTGTCTCTACAAAGTCCCTTGAAACTTTTCTCTTCCAAGATTTCAAAAGTTTCAACATTATATCTTCAGTTATGTCTCTCCTGGGAAGATACCATTCTGGGTTTCATGGGCTATGACTTCATATGTACAGTTAGAAGTCTTGAATCCAGGGCATATTCATTATTTTGTGAAAAGCCCCAAATTTGTAAATATATTCAGAAACCTCTCTAGTGTAAAAAGCAACTAAAGTTTACTAAAGGAGACATAGCCAGCCACAGAAACTCAGACCCAGAATTTAGGCTTGCTGAAATTTTTCATGAATAAAAATGACTTGATTAATTCCATCTTTTTTCCTCTTCCCCAACTCCCCAGGAAAAAACAACAACAACAACAGCAAAACAAAAAACAAAAAACAAAAACAAAAACAAAAACAACACCCAAACACTTTTTTTTTAAAGACTGGAGGGAAAATTCCTGGGTAGAGTCAGTAATCTAAATGCAAGTCTTGTGTTACTATAGAACTCGGCTTCGTGAAACAGACTCTTGGAGTGGCTCGGAGGTGAAATGGGATACCAGACTACACAAAGCGTGTTAAATAGCAAAGAAGTTGAAATGAATCTTTCTTTTCCAATTTAAACCACGCACAAGGCTGTTAGTAACTGAATGAAGACATTTAAGTCCTATATATATTTTTATTTTGACAGTGACCTTTTATAAGTGGGAAATAGGGACAAGCCTAGGGATATTCCAAAGGAGCAGTTCAGGTAATTGTATATGAAATGTGTTACTGTGTGATGATATTAATAATATATGAGTCTCATCTTATAGCTAATATATAGTTCATTTGGTGGTAACACTTTTAAAGCACTTTGCAAAAGATCTCATTTGAAACATAACTCCACTCAGGTCTCTCTCTCTCTTTTTTTTAACCTGTTTACAGATGGGGAGACTGAGGTTTCACATGGCTAATTCCCACAAGGTCAAACAGTCATTGGCAAGGCCTAAAATAGAAGATAGGACTACTCCCTCCTATTTTGCTGTTTGGTCCACATTTCCTTTCATAAAATATCCCCACAAAGAAAACAAAACAAAATTACCCATAAGCCTGAAAGCACTGTACACAAATCATCCAAAATTTGCTTCCTTAGGTTTTCTGAGATATTCTAAAAGTAGAAGGAGATTTTGCATGGGAAAAAAAAAAAGTACTAAATAAGGACAAGCTCAGAAGCCAGGAGATCCATGCTTTAGTCTTAGGGTAAATGCTATGACTTTTTCTGACTACTTCTCAGTTTCTTTTTATTCATCTGTCAGATAGGAGAGATGGACTAACTGATCCATTAAAACCTCTTCCAACTCTTTAAGGGTATAGATCTAAATCTAGCCTTCTGAATTGATGCTTATGCAGAGTCATTGAAATTTGTGGTGCCTCAGTTTCTTTACCTGTGAAATGGGAGAACTGCCAACCTTAGCTATTCATAAGAGAGCAGCAAACATAAAAAGATGATGAGGGAAGAGATAAGGCATCCTGAAAATATCAAAGGCATTAAAAATGGAGGATGTTACTCAAAATTAAATGGAATGCTGATTTTTTGGATTCTAGTTCAGCTGCTAATAACTTAGGCAAGATTCAGTTCTATTCATCACATATCATTTTAAAAATTCTGAAATGGGGAAAAGAATACTTTTTCCTCATAACTAATTTTTTTTAAAGCAACCAGTTTTAATAATGCCATGTAAATTGTCTTCTTCCTTCCTTCCTTCCTTCCTTCCTTCCTTCCTTCCTTCCTTCCTTCCTTCCTTCCTTCCTTCCTTCCTTCCTTCCTTCCTTCCTTCCTTCCTTCCTTCCTTCCTCCTCTTTCTTTCTTTCTTTCTTTCTTTCTTTCTTTCTTTCTTTCTTTCTTTCTTTCTTTCTTTCTTCTTTCTTTCTTTCTTTCTTTCTTTCTTTCTTTCTTTCTTTCTTTCTTTCTTTCTTTCTTTCTTTCTTTCTTTCTTTCTTTCTTTCTTCTTTCTTTCTTTCTTTCTTTCTTTCTTTCTTTCTTTCTTTCTTTCTTTCTTTCTTTCTTTCTTTCTTTCTTTCTTTCTTTCTTTCTTTCTTTCTTTCTGACTTGCTCGGGGTTACACAGCCAGGAAGTGTGAAGTGTCTGAGGCCAAATTTGAACTTAGGTCTCCTGACTTCAGGGCTGGTGTTTTATCCACTACACCACTGAGCTGCCCCCATATAAATAGTCTTATTGATGCTATTGTCTTTTATTTTTATACTAGATACAAGCCCTTTCATTCTCCACAATCTCCCCCCCCCCAAATCTTTTGTAATATGGAAACAAACAAAACCAAATTAGATCGGGAGCATCATTAACACAAATGTGACATTTTGCATCTTAGTGCCCCCACATCTTCTTCTTGCAGAGGAGAGAGTTTCCATGTAAATCCCTCAGAGAAGCAATGATAAATGAAAGAAAAGATGCAAAGGAACATTGATATAAGAAGGAATGAATATGTAAACACATTGAAGTACTACATAAATCTAAAATGCAGTGCAATAGATCTGTTATCCTATAAATTGGCACACCATGAATCTATGGTGAAATAATGACTTATTTTTATAATGATCACTTTGAGATCCAGAAAGTCTTACAGAGTCAGGTTGAACTAATAGTATAACTTTTAGTTATAGGGCAGTTGGGGGCACAGTGGATATAACACTAGGCCTGGAGTCAGGAAGAAGTTATTTTGAATCCAGCCTGACACTTGTTAGCTTCATGGACCCTAGGCAAGTGAATAAATTCTCTTGGTCTCAGTTTCCTTATCTGTCAAATGAGCTAGAGAAGGAAATGCCAAACCACTCCAGTATCTTTATCAAGAAAACCCCAAAGAGAGTCATGAAAAGCCAGGAAGAACATACAAACATAACCTTAGTGCTAAGTGGGCCATATTTTATTCTTTTTCCCTACTATTACCTGAGTAGAAATGGGAAGCACATTGAGGGGAGGGACTATTTTTGAGTTGCCTGGCACATAGACA